>NW_023276471.1:0-6688 GCF_013357705.1 Chelonus insularis
CACTGAGAAAAGAGTTTTTTTCTATCAACCAAAAGTTGGTTATAGTTACCAAACGGCATACTTGTATATGGCGAAATAAATATTCAGTTATGGAAAATAAATTATATATTTGAGCCTTCTGATTGAGACAAATTTTTATTTAGTTATAGTTACCAAATCATTATCGCGGGTGGAATAAATACTTTGTAGAAATAAAAATATCATTAGTTCAATTGAATGATTATTAATTCAAATGAGCGTAATATAAATTGATAATTATGTAAGTAACATTTGATTCAAGTATAATTTCAATTGAGAAAATACATTGCGCACTTGAAATAAATTATTAGCGAAAAAGAATCAAATAAATTTCAAGTTTAAACAAGTTTGTAGTAGGTTTCTTTAATTTTTTGAAAAATTGCTTCGAGCATTAGTTTATTATTGTCAAAATAATGTTAATTTAGAATAAATAATAAAATAAGTTTATTTGAATTCGTTATCAGTTTAGATAAATTTATCTATTAATTATACAAATTCATTAAAATATAGGTATAATAAAGGAATGCGTTGATTAAAGTAGTTTGTGTTTTTATTGTAATCAAAGCTTAAAGTTAATACGAATAAGTCTATAGTATATATATTCATATAGTATATACATAATCGTAAATATTCATTATTACAAATCTCTTCTGCTAATAATATTACTGCCACTTCCTGAAATATGGACCTTTATTGGTCTTAAATAAAAATTGTTATCAATTTTAAATAATTCTTTGTTTACATTAATTCTTGGTAAAATAATTTCATACCCTTTTATATGATCATTAAAAGCTACAGTTAAACATTTTTTATAAACTAAAAAAATATTATTCTTATCTACAATAATATCAACAATCATTCCGAAACAAGGATAATTATCTTTATCATTTTCAATATATACAGCAAATCCTGGTTTATAACATGTTCCATTTATTTTTACCCATGAAACTATGAATGATTCAGTACCAAGATGTTCTGAGAACTTTGATTTATAAATTTTCGAAATTTCAGTAATACGACCATATTCTACATTAGTTTTAAGAGCTTTCTGACTTAAAAATTTGTAACAAAGCTGCAATTGAATGTTCAAAGCAAGAGTATAAGTTATGTTTACTCGGGAGTTTATAACCTTGGCATATTTTTTAGATATTTGATGAAATGATTCATATTTTGAGCTTGAAAAATATTTCATCGGTCCCATGTTTCTTATACAAGTAGGGTAATGTACTAGAAAATGACTTTTTGGTACTAACTTATCAGAAAATTGTAAATAAAGTTGGTTATGATTCTTTATTAGCTGCTCAAGATAATTAAGTTCATATTTTGAAATAGCTGAGCTAGTAATGATATCAATCATATCATAGAGTGTAACATAAAATTCCCAAGCAATATCCTCAGGAGGAACTAAATCACCGATGATAATACCAAAATATGATATTAAAGCAGACATTTCCGAAGCCGTAATGATGATACAACCTTTTCGAATATGATCTGCAGAAATCGAAGAAATTTTTTTACCCCGATCAGCTTCTGAGTAGTCGAAATATTTTAATCTGTCATTCAAATGTTCTAAACTAAAATATTTAGATTTTATACAGTGATCAATTATTTTAGCCATATCATACCTACAAATACCTAAATATATATCGTGCATGAGATCACAAGTATTGTTTGCTGTACAATGATAAAATGCAATAGCATTGAAGACACATTCCTCTTTTACACCATAAGACAATGTTTGCACATCTGCTTCATAATTATCCACGTTTCTTAATAACTGTTTATTCTCTACAAGTTCAAAATGACATTCTTCATTCGAAGATTTACAAAAACGACAAAAGTATTCTGCTCTAAAGCATTCAGAAAATCCTAAAAGACTATTCATCCCTAAATTATCTCCTAATATTCCAATGACTACAAAAAATAGTTGATAATTTCGCCCATCGATTTTTATAACAATTCCAACTTCAGCTAGGTAATTAAGCTCATCAATAATTTTCCAGAAACATTTTTTATTGCCAAAATTCTTCAAGTCTACACTATGAATAAACTCTGCTAAAAAAACACTATCAACTGATGAAGAAAATTCTGGTGGCATTGAGGCAATTGAGTAGTAAAGACCTCCAATTTTATAAATACCAGCAGCACTTGAAAGGGGATTACTTATCTCAAAGTCATCATAATATAAGTGTAAGGGTATAACAGTTTTGCCATGAAAATTCTTGGAAATTGTTTTCCAAAGATTACCCTGGAATAAACTCGTATACAATGTAGATGAAATATTTCGAGAACACTCATCTTTAATGTAATTAATAATTGTACGATAAACATTTGGTAGTTCAAAAAAATTTTGTAAAACTACTCTCATAGGAATGACTTGAGCATAGCATTGTTTGTGTGTAAAAACAACTGTACCATTAACTTTTTTATCATCATGTATTTGTCCAATTAAAAATGGTTCTGGATATAGAAGGAAATTGTTATTACGGAAAAATTTTAACCGTTTATACTCGGTATTCATATCAGACAAAATATTCATTTGGAGAGAAGAAGTAATATTATCATGAAACTGTAGTGGAACACACCTTTTTAAAGCACCTTCAAAAGAGCTTATCATTTCCTGCAACAGTAACTCAAAGTTCTCAATTACATCTTGTACAACCGATCTAGATATTGATGGATTACTATAAAGCTGTCCGATAAACTGTAATGTTTTTTTTTCTAAGTTATCTGTAGTTATACTTATTTCTATATGATCATTAATTCGACTAGTGCTGAGTCTTTCAGTATTATTATTATCAACTTCTAAATAATTATGCTCTATTGCTGCGCTACGCGAAGGGATAGTTGAATGTTTACTAGAATTTTCATCTACAATACATTTTTTTAAGTGTTTCTTCAATGATAATATTGATGCGAACGTACGTTTACAAGTATCATTAAGACAACGATAATTTAATTCATGATGATGTAAAAGTTGTATATGACGTATTACCTGAGACGAGTTATTAAAAAAATTTTCGTCGCATATATAACACTGCATCTTGAGTAGTATAATTATACGAATTAAGTTTTTTAGTTTAATAATAAATTTAGATTGATTATAAAAAGTATTTCGTTACGTACGTTTATTAAGATATTTTCTCTAGTGAAATATGAAAACAGTATAAATATTCCAGTTCACTCGTTTTTATATATTATAACATTTTTACAGTATATCAAGTATTTAAAAATAAAATTAATAAAACAATGACTTTTTACTTTCTGTTAACAATAGACTTCGAAAAGTTATTTTTTTGCTTGGTCAGCTTTTTAATTTGATTTAATGTATTAAAAACAAGAGGTATTTTGACATCGGATTTGGTACGTATGTTATAAAGACCCCATTGAATAAGGTAGCAAAAATTCTCACACTCTAATGGGTATTGTAGATTGAAAATTAAGTAAACTTTAAAAAGTACATCAAGCGCTTTCAACAGAGAAGGTAGCTCATACGATACCGAATCAATTCTGACGTAGACTTTTTTTACATCCATAAGGTCTTTTCCTATAATAATTGTGTATGGCTGAAGACGTAATCCCTTCTTCAACATTCGAGTTCTTTTTTCATCTATGGTTCTTTCAATATCTCCAGGAATCTGTAATACAATCAAAATTACTAAGACTGTTTGTATAATAACTTTTTTAGTCAAAAGTGATATTTACTTTGACTTGAAGAATGATGCCTTCTCTAGATTCTGCTATTGTCGGTTTCCAAAAGGCTACTTTACCCGTCGAATCTTCATTCTTCGTTAGCCGAATCTTATTAGCTTTTGGAGCCATCAAAGATGCCAGTAGATGAAATTGAATCGCTGTTGTAGAGTCTTCGTAAAAAAAATAAAAAAAATGAATAATCATAAACTCATTTAATGTCAATGTAGAGCTGACATAAAGTAGGTTAGCTTACCTGGATGTAATTTATTGTCATCACCTGGTTGTAATTCAGCATCTTTCTGGAGAAGTTCCTGATAAACTAAGTCTTGATCAGTTAGCTTTTTTTCATATAACTTCAATAAACGTGGAAAAAATTTGTTCCACTCCAATATGAAAAGATTCTGGCTCTCCGGAAATTTTCTTGCAAAATCTCGTTCAATCTATTATTTCAGTGAATGTTTAAAATAATATTACCTCCATTACAGACAACTAATAGATCTTATAAATTTACCAATTCAACACCCTTTGCTTCCTTCAAAATCGGCCAAATATTTAATATGTCTTGTGCATTAGCATATTTTTTTTCTTCGACATCACATTCCCGTAAAGTGAATGAAATATCCCAATGATGAAAAACCTCAGGTCCTTTACGATTATGAATCAACCACAATTTACTATTTTCAGCTGCTACGTAGTCTTTAAAATATAAATTTTTTTCATTAATATGTTGAAAAAAATTGAAATGTTAATTGTTTAAATTATGATCCGTACCTTCTGTTTCTCTTTTATTAGTATTCAGTTTAGGTAACTCTCCAATATGTGCTGCATGACGAATTATTCCACACAAATTCCGATATTTATCTGGTAATTTACCTTTAGAAATTTCTGATACATTTCTTTTTGAATCTTTCTTCTTCACTGGTTCAACGTAGTAGGTTTCAATACACTCGTCTGGAAAGTGATCAACTATTTGTTGAGCAATTTCAGCATGATCTTCGTTTTTCACTGGCCTTTAAAAAATTGACATCAATTAAAAAATGATAATAAATTGTAATGGAAATTAAAAGAAAAACCATTTTTATACTTTTTAAGTCTCAAAAGTTCCCAACAGATTATATTAGCCAACAGCGACTGATGAATAGGTACAAAACTTTTCTGATAAGATCCAATTTTGTATAAAGCCTCTCCTATAGGATGCGCATCCAAAACTGATTTCAAATCGAAATTAATTCCGGAATTAGATATTCTCTTCCTTTTTTTACTGCCAGATTCGTCTTGATTTTGGTCCTCTACAGCGGTGTTGGTCAAAGGTAATACCTGAATGTGATCACTCGTACTTGCAACATTTACGTCAGACTGGGCGTCGTTTTCAATAACTTCTTCTGGTTGAGACTGTGCCAAACATATGTCAGGATTTACGTCGGAGTTCAAGATATTACACAACAATGTTTGAAGGTTACTGCTATTAGCTTCAATCTATAAACAAATTAAATGAGAGCTTAAAAATCAATCAATCGCATTATTAATTAAAATTTTAAAATTGACAAATCAACTTTAATATCTCATACGCATGAAAATGAACAATTCTATGAAAAATAAAATAAATACCATGAGTGCAAAAAAGTATTAGGCTTACGAA
This sequence comes from Chelonus insularis, assembly GCF_013357705.1. Taxonomy (NCBI): domain Eukaryota; kingdom Metazoa; phylum Arthropoda; class Insecta; order Hymenoptera; family Braconidae; genus Chelonus; species Chelonus insularis. The sequence continues at coordinate 5,351 of NW_023276471.1, forward strand.
AAACAACACATTTACATTCGTGTGAACATACATAATCTCTGTACTTTTTCTGGAGAGTCATTCTCAATCCCAAACTTGTGATAATATTTTTTAGTTCATCAGGATGTGCAATAAGTTCACCAAGTGTTTCTAAGTCACTAATATCGTTTTCTGTGAAGGAAGGATGTAACAGATGCAATAAAATAAGTAAAGTAAGAAAAATTAGATAATAAACTGAATAAATATGCAAAATAACAGAAGTTTGACCAAAAAAAAATCATGTCGAGAATCGTGTTAGAATTTTATAGAAAACAAAAAAAAATGATGCTTATCACAACACAATTTCCTTCTTTCATTAAAAAAATGCGAGGTTAACTGACAAATGAATGTACATATTACTTTTTTTATGATAACAAATTGTACAAAACATATAATAGAATTTATTAATAGATATTAAATATTATTCATCTCTGAAGATTTACATCCATTTTCTGTAGTAGTCACGCTTACTTAATTGGACATTAACACTTACCTTTTAGAATGTCGATCAAATTATTCAAGTTAGCTTGATTTAGAAATTCTTCCATTTTCACTTATATTCCACTGTTATACTAAAATAACTGCATAGACACTGAAAAACTTTACAAGTACACCAAAAGCCTATACTGCCTATGTTTCACTCGAAGCTAGCAAAAGAATAACCGAGTCGTCGCATGCTACGAAGTGTGTGCGTTTCTCAACTAATATTCTTTGTTTTCAAAACAAATGCCCAATCGTCTCAACTGAGATTTGGTAACTATAACCAAATCATATCATGAGAAATACTTTGCTTGTGTTTATAGAAAACTACAATTTAATATACAAATTATATATACTCAATTGCCTCAACTAAGATTTGGTAATAATAACCAAATCTTGTTTTGACATAACATTCATCTGTATTCACAGAAAAATTAGTTCGATTGTAGGAAATATATATTATATTGAAAGAAATGTTGAAAAATTTGTATCCAGTACTATCATCTTTTTCAAAAATGACTGACATCGTTCACTTGAATAAATCATTAGCTGACTCAAGATCTGATTTAGTAATTATTACTAAATTCTTATTAATTATTACTAAATCAAAAATAGCGAATCGTTATGTATATCAAAGCAATATTTATTTATACCAACCAAATGCATTCAAATAAATACTTGCTTTGACTCAACCTATACGAGTTTAACGTGATAAGACTACATTTGGTAAGATTTACCAAACTTTGCTAATAGTTAATAAATATTGTTAAACAGATACCAACTTAATACATTAAGTTCATAAAACCAAACTGTTTTCTCAGTGTACTTTTGCAGTATTAG
>NW_023276472.1:0-3963 GCF_013357705.1 Chelonus insularis
CTGTTATTACAGGAGCCCTACTCTACGAATACCGGTTCACAAGATTACGTAGTAAGAAGATTTGACCAAGCTCTTGTCGTCGCAAAAACCCATAAACGGGAAAAACCCAAATCGGTCATTGTCGTAGTTGATCCTCTTCTTAAAATGCTCTATATCGATAAACTTAGTAATTCACACTGGACGTGTGCTCTAATTGAAGGGCTTATTCATTTTATGCTATTTCACATTACTTTCAATATAAAGATCCAATAAAAGTTTACACTGAACACCTTAGGAAAGTCTTAACGACTCTTAAAGGCAAGCAAGTTCTTATCTGTATGGATGCGAACGTCCAATCAACAGATTTCGACACCAGAGGGGAGAAGCTTGCAAATTTTTTTACCGAGTTTGGTTTAGAAGTTCTTAAAGAAATCGAAGAAGGTCCCAATACAGCTCCTCAAGAGGAGAATGATTTATAGATGTGATTGTAGCGATTAAGGAACTGTCGCTACAATCATGGGTCAATTCGGTCAAAGCGGAGAGCAGGGCGAAACTTACGCGGAGACAACCCGATACTTCAATGTCAAAGCAGCCGATTGGGAAGCCTCCGGCAAGTTGATACCCGAGCTGGAAAGCACACTTTTCGCTGGACTGTTGCTGGACGCCCCGATGAACATTGATAAATTTGCTGACACTCTCGCAAACGAGTTAACAGAACTCTGCGAAAAATCCATGCCACGTCGAAAAGCACCAAGGAAAGTAAATCCCTGGTGTAATAACTACTTGTCGCGGTCAAAGCGTAATGTTTACCGACTGCGCCATAGATACCAGTACATTAAAAAGCTCGGTGCCGACACCCACTAAATCGACTTCGATACCGCCAGCAGGTAAGGAAGTACTCCGAAAAAATTAAAAAAGCGAAAACAAAAAGCTAGAAAAAATTCGTTACAACCCCCGGGAACGAGGAGAAATGGGGTGTGATTTACAAAATAACGGCCGACAAAATGCGAGCCGAAGAAGTCATGAATGCACTTCGCACTGAAGAGAGTAATGGAACCTTGGACTTTTCGGAAACAGCCGAGCGATTGCAAGCAATCCACGTTGTAGATAACCATCATGAGATGGAGACCGATGAATAGAGCAGGATAAAAATAAACGCTCTTAATTCACGCAGCACAGATGATGCAGAACCATTTAATAAGGAAGAACTTAAGCAAGTCGTCCGAATGCTTAAGAATGGAAAAGCACCAGGGCTAGACTTACTGGAAGTGGAGGTTGTTAAGCATGCAATTGTGTACCTTCCAGAAAAATTCTTAATATTTTTCAACGAATGTTTGTCCCAAGGCGTCTTTCGTCTAGCTTGGAAGGAGGGAACACTTCGTATGTTCCTGAAGAGTCCCGACAAAGATGTAGCAGACCCAAATCATATCGACCTATATGTCTTCTATCGGTACTAGGTAAAATCTTCGAAAAACTTATAAAAATTTGGCTTTCAACAAGCGTCCTCAAACAAGAAAACATTTCATATCACCAATATGGATTTATGGAAGGGTGATCGACGGCAGATGCAATATTAACAGTGCAAGAATCTACAGAAAGTAACGTGGTTGCATTGTTCTTTAATATTTCAGGTGCGTTTGATAATGTATGGTGGCCTTTAGTTCTCGAAGAACTTAAGTCACGAAACTGCCCTAAAAATATCTACAAAGCAATGCAAAATTACTTTACAGATTGTACAGTTAGTCTATCTTGAAGAACTGGCTCAGTTACAAAAGTAGCCACGTATGGATGTCTTCAGGGATCTGTGCTTGGCCCACTGTGCTGGAACATTATGTTCGATGACCTCTTAAATACACTTGACCAATCGGAACGTGGAAAACGTTATGCGGCTTATGCGGACGATTTAATTGTCATTATAGATTGCAATTCTAGAAATACCTTCGAGGCCAAAGGACAGGGAGTCGTTGATACAATACTCACTTGGTGCAAGAATGCCCAGCTCGAGTTATTAAAAATAAAAACAGAGGCAATCTTCATGAAACGGGAGATTAAGCATAGATGCAGGAAGAACTACAGGGATAGCAACAATCCCAATTATCGAGAATATAAACTACACCTCAAAAGGCAAAAAGACCGGCACGAATGTAAACCGTCGAAGATTACCATAGAGTGTAAAAGAATAAAGTAACTAGAAGTAGTTAGGTACCTAGGGGTCTGATTCGGCAGAGACCTTACTATATATCTACTCATATTCATAAACGACGGGCGCAACTGGAAAAGCCATTTCATAAAATGAGACGCCTTTTGTGAATATGTTGGGGACTCAATTATCACACATGCTTAACTATACATGTGGTGCCTCAGCACTCACATTTATATTTTCTCATATCTATTTCCATGTATTTATAATTGGGTGTGATTGATACTGATCGACACTTATCGCCAGGTCGATTATCTCGCTAATTAGGACACGAATAAGACTACGCCCTAATTCTCAATCAGTACCTAGCGAACAATGGAATAAGACACTATATTATTTCATATCACGCTTTACCCAGTAAAGTGTACTCGACAAAATAAAGATCACCTTTATTTTATGTACGGATCTTGCCATTTTATACACCCCAACCTTCCACAATCCGCGACATATATAGTAGGTGGCGGTGGTCGCTCATGTGTCCCCCGGCATGGAGTGATTTATGTAACGCAAAAGATTGGCTGACGCTTACGGCCGGGCAGAGGGGCGTCTTGGAAGTTGTCACGCACGCCCGCGCATCTACCCTGAGGGATGGTCTCGGCGTGGCGGTGGGCGTCCCGTCTATATGCATAACGATCGGTGATCTCAATGCGCGATACACACTTCGTACCGACAAAGTAGTTACGTATAACGATATTAGAATTTACCTAAATGACAACACGTCAGAAGAATTGTCGACGCCGATAATGAGCCTTAGGTTGCAAACACTTAAGATATGGTAGGTAGAATGGGATGCGTCCGAAGCAAGCCGCAAAACATATCACTTCTTCCCGAACGTAGAAGATAGATTCAAAAATAATTGGATTCGCTTAAATAACCTGATGACGCCAATATTCACAGGACATGGTATACTTCGTGCACATCGTGCATAATATGCCACCGAGACGGACCCGACTTGCCCTTGTTCCAATAGGGAAGATGATGATACGGTGGAACACTTCTTGATGCACTGTCCCGCAAATAGGGACAAAAGTAACGATTTCATATCGGTATACGTTCAGAAACAAACGTTGACCTCAACCCTAACATGGCCTGAATTAGCGCCAAAATTCGTCCAAACAAAAGACACATGAATCCGCGAGGGAGTGAAAGAAAAGAGAAGAGAAACGCGAGCGGGAGCAGCAATGCCTAATAGACGGAATTCTCCACCCCGTAGAAGTAGCAGGTTATTATCAGCGCCGTGAAACATAGCTCGTGAACTTCATTGATCCACACCTGGGTGTTGTCAGAGCACCTAGGCACTGATTGCAGGCCTGCAATCTTTGCAGAACATCCGTAACCTGTGGATCAAACGAATAGGGACTTTATTCTCTATTTTTCTTTTTACTTTTCTCTTTATCTTTTTTGCTTTACTTTCAGGTATCCAATAATCTCTAATGCAAAATTTTACATATTTCCAGAAACGTCATAATACTAATCATACACTTTTTCAGCTGTTGACAATATAATGGTGCTTCCCCTCATATCATAAACAACTGGGGCCGCTGACCAAAGCAATAAAACTGGTACTACGGGTGACCAAAATCCAAGCCCGTACCTGAGGCTGCAAAAACGATACGTAGAACCAGGTGCTTCCGGCCGTGGTATGTCGTAAGGCCTTAGGCTAGGTACGTGTATCCCCGTGCCTTTTTAAAGGCACGAGAATATCACATCCTCAGTAACACCGTATCTAGAAGTAGAGCCATTCCCAGAGTTATGCCCTATAAGGTGAGGTACTCAAATAAAAT